>NW_027137561.1:4017347-4031598 GCF_001692895.1 Cenococcum geophilum 1.58
AAGCNGCCTATAAGGGNTAAGCANAGTANATTATANTATCTANGATNGTNAATTCTATATAGGGTCTATACTTCTAGAGGTTACGCCTACTATATATAGCAGTTGTCTGGCTAACCATAACGTATAAGTCCAGTATTTGGGCCATTAGAGAATCTAAGAAAGGCCCCCCTAAATCGCTCCTTAAACTACTCTAAAAGGTCTAAACAGCCTACCTTTAGAGTATAATAGGTGGATATAAGCGAACGGCCACAGCACTACTTAAAAAGGAAGCTAATATTCCCCCCCTATAACTATATATTAAAGCCGCTATAATATAAAGGGCGTAAAATAAACGTAACTCTAATATTATAAAGTATATTAAGACACGCCTAAATAAACTATAGAGGGACCCTAGGGCGCCCTATAGGAGAATAAACCAATAACCCTAAAGTAGGGAAGACATATTAGAGAAATAGGTAATAAAAAAAAAGTAGAAGAAGAATAGTACTACTTTAGGGCCTAGACCTATATAGAGGAGGAAGGGAGACGTATAAGAGGCTAATAAAGATAATAATAAGAGAGAAAAAGGAGCTAAAGTAGAGCACGAAAGAACACTAGAAAACTATCTACCGTAATATAATACTAGCTGGACCAACGCTAGAGAGGTATATAAGAGTTAAAGGTATAGAGGCTAACTAAGGTAAGAGGAACCTAAGCCGTAGTATAGTTAATACTATAGGGGGTAAACACTCTAGGGCTCTAAGAAGGCCTAATAAAGGTAGAAAATATAATAGCAATACTCTTAAGAACAGAAATAATAGGACTAAAAGACTGGCTCTACTAGGTGGGTGTCCTAGTAGATAGCCTAAGATGTAAATATAGCTGGCTAAGATAAACACCAAAACATATAATACTGTTATGCCCCTTACGTACCAACTAAGAAGTAATACTCTTAGTAGCTAGCATAGAGAACTATAATACACTACTCTTAATATAAAAAGGCCTTAAGGCGGTTACCTAGTGGCTTATTAGCTAAAATATACTAAACTAGTTCTGGGTTGTAAAGGAAATAGCAATAGAGGGCGGGAGGGGTAAGTAACGGGCGCCCCCTAATAACTCTATAGTGGTAGAGTAAAGTTTATAATACTAGCGCGTCCATAGGCTTATTACGGCAGCAGTAGTTCCTAAAAAGGTTAAAAAGTAAGGTAGTAAAGCACTATAGGTAACTTATGGGCGCCTTGCAGGCGCCTTATAGGCGAGTTTTAAAAGGCAGGGAGATAGATTATAGGGTTTTCTTAAATAGAGTTTTCTCCCTATATATATATAAGGAGTAGTCCGCGTAGGCCTAATAGGGATCTAAATCGGACGTTAAGTAATAAATAATAATTATTATTATTACTAGTATCTATTCTTCTTATAGTCTCTTTAAAACCTATTTAACGTATTCCCCGTATTCTTCCTTTATTATTAAGTAGATAATAATATTATTAAGGTATACTATAATAAACTTATTAAGGTATTCTTCTAATACACTATTAATTCGTTTCTAAAACGTTACTAGTATATTTATTAATCTAAATTGCATAACTAATAGTTTATATAGTCCTTCTCTTAACCTAAAAGCTGTTTTTTTATTTATTGCCTTCCTTAATTTTAATCTAATAGTATACCTATCTTAGATCTATCTTTATAAAGATTTATATATTACCTATCCGGTCCTAGATTTTACTAATTAAGGGTAAAGAATACCTATCCTTTTAAGTAATGCTATTTAACTATCTATAGTTAATGCATAGCCTAAGTTTTCCGTTCTTTTTTAGTACGAATAGTACTAAATAACCTACTAATAACTGCGATGGTCTAATATATCCCTTTTATAAGTTTTCTTAGACAAACTCTTTAAGTGCTCTAGATTCTTCTTTAGTAAACTTATAGGTTAGAAAGAACCTTAGACTTATTTCTAGTTTTAACTCTATCTTATAGTCCTATACTATATAATCTGCCAGCTTTTTACTTTTTAGGCTCTATAGTTTTTTGCCATACTTATAGTATCTTTTTAGTATATAACTTAAGCCTTACTTAGTCTCTTTGTATATTGCTCTAACCTAGTACTATACTAACTTAGTTTACTATTACGTCTTATAGCATTAAGTATCTCTAATATTGACTTAACCTGTAATCTAATTAATCCTTAGATTATATTTCTATAACTAAGGCATACCTAATACTGCCTTATCCCGTCCTAATAGTAGGATATTAAAAGATATCTTAATTTGTCTTCCTTTAATAGTTATTTAAATAGGTCCTATTTCTAGATTAATAATCCCTCCTCTATAGGCTATTAGATCTCCTAAAATTATAACTAATAGGTAAGGTTACTCCTTCTATCTATAAGGTAATCCTATTCTCTTAACTGCTATTAGTAAGATATAGTTCCGCGTTACTCCACTATTTATTAGTGCTTTAAACTGTTAATCTTACTAATTTACTTATAAATTTAGGTGTTGTTTTTAAATTCCTTTAAGGGTTTAAGGCTCTATTACTAGCTCCCTCTAGTTTTATAGGCCTTTATTTTTCCTAACTATTAGCTATTTAATCCTGTCGCACTTAGCTTATTTTTTTTAGCTAATACTTAGTTCGCTTTTTATCTTTAATATACTATAGACATGTGTTCTCTAGGCATTTCTACTACTATTATCTATCTAAGCATTCTTTTATAAAGAATTTTTTTTGTTAAAGTATTAAGTCTTCTAACTCTTAAACTTCTGTTAGATGCTATCTATATATATATTTAGCATTTCTATATTATCGCTTATCTGGCGCCTAATATATCCTTATAGGGTATTTTTAGTTCTTTTCTTTTGGATTTTTATGTATCTTGTATATATTATCTATATATGCAATCTATAATAGCGTATAGTATACTAGGTGCTTTAGGTTAACTCTTAACTCGTCTTTATTTTTAAGTTTAAACCTTTATTATATTAATCTAAACATTATAACTTTATTTATAGGTACTAAAATACGCCTCTCACTTCTCTAGTCCTCTAATTATTCCTTTAGATTCTTTAATATTATAATTAAGGCTCCTTTAATATAAGTTATGGCCTTTTTTATAATTGGGTAGTCTTAGATAACTCTTTTATCTAATTATATATAGAAATCTTCCTACTTATCGTTATATCGTTGCCTATACTACTTTTAGTACAGCTACTAGAGTATATATAGCTTATCCATAAGGAAGTATTTTCTTATTACTATATCGTAATAGCCTTTTATATATCGTTCTTTAAACCTAGTAGGGATCCCTAGATCCTCTTCGTTTTCTAGTTTAGTAAGCCACTTAGCTCTTAGTATACCTACTCTAAGCCTATTAGTAATTCTTTATATAGGTGCTCTGTCCCTTATATAACCTAATATGCTAAATCTTTTATTTAGTTTCTGTTCTTATTATGCGATAATTCTTTACCTAAATTCTTTTATGGTTTCTTTTGGTTTATATCTTATAGATAGATCCTTAAAGTTATCCTACTTCTTAATCTTAGTGTTAACGTTTTAATCCTATTACTAAGCCTTACTCGCAACTTCTTTAATAGTCCTTATTCTATTGCTAAAATCTTAGTCCTATAAAACTCTTAATCCTAAGCTTGCTTCTGTCTTAAGTTTTACTCTAGCCTTAATCTAATTAGGCTTCTTTAGTATTCTTATCTTATCTTAAGAGTCTTAAATCTTACTTATTTTATCTTAAGAGTTTTATATTTTTAGGAAATTTTATATTAAGCTTATTTATATATTACTAAACTAAGCCATTACTCTGCTCTATTAGTTATCGTCTATTATAGGTCCTTAAGCTTACCTTATCTTATCTTAAAAATCTTAGTTATCTCGCATCTCGTCTTAAGAGTCTTAAGTCTTTAACCTTTTGCCTTTATTAAGTGCTAAAGTAGTTTACTATTTTACTTTCCTTGCGTCTTATAAAGCGATAGATATTATATTTAGTGGGGTCTTAATCCCTATTAATATTCCCTATTCCGTAGTAGAATTATTCTTTACCTCTTATATAATATCTCTAAGGTCTATATACTCCTAGTAAGCTGCCTTTATTACCTTATTATTACTAAATATTTTACCTATATTAAATTTATTATCCTTAATATCCGATCTGCGAACTAGTTTATTAGTTCCTCTATATTTTGCTATTTTAGGCTCTTATAGCTAATAGCTTGCGCTATAATTAGCGTCTTTATAAATTTAGCATGCGTTATTATAATAAAACGCGAAACTTCTAATTAAACACTCTTTTATTCCTTGTAGTATATTATTATCCTTTTATATATTTATATCGTCTACTAGTCTTATTTCTTTTACTATATAGTAACTCTAACTACTTCTATAGTCTTTAACGTAGTAACCCTATTTTCCACAATTTATATAAGCTCCTTCTTTAAACTATTTTTCTTGCTATAGAGTCTGCCTAAATATCTTCTGCTATTAAGATCCCTAATTTAGCCTCTACTTTTTAGACCTTTAATTACTTAATCCTTATCCTCTAGGTTTCTATAATTTCTTATTTTATCTTTTAAATTCTTTAATACCACTTAGGTCTATTAGCTCTGCGCTATACTATAGTTTTTAACTTTAACTTTGTTATTACGTACCCTACGCCTTATATAACTATAGAACTCTATCCTAACCTTTCTTAGTTTGCTCTCTTTAGTAGATCTTATTATTAATCTTAATTGCTTAATTAATTAAATCCCTAAGAGTATCCGCGTCTTCTATTAGGATAATTACGTCCTAGACCTTTGCCTTAAGTCCTTATTTATACTATACTATAAGCGCTTTATTATTCCATTTAATCTATATTACCAACGTTTAAAACTATATCGTATATTTAATTGCTAAAGTCCTTTATATTAGGGTTTAGAGCTTTTTTTGCCGTAGTAGTTGCCTCTAGGTCTCTAAATATTTATATTAATCGTTCTATAAACCCGTTCTAACTTAAAAATATATACTATACCCCCTAGTTAGTGGTTGTTATACTATACTCCTATACCTCTATAAGGTAAGGTTTAAACTATTTAAGTACCCTTCCCGTTAAGAATAATCCTGCGTAAGCGACTTAATCTATAGGCGTTCCTAGCTTTACTCCTTCCTATATAACCTTAAAGTGTATTTATATAAGGAATCCCTTAAGCTTTAACCTTTCTCCTAAGAATCGCTTAATTGAGGGTAACTTAACCTTAGCCGCTCTAATCCCGTTAATCCTTTCTTTAAGTATTCTATTATTATCTGTTAATTAATTAACTATTTTCTATAGCTGTCTAACAGTAACTAGTTGCGAGTTAGTATCTACTATACTGGTGTTATTACCTAATCCTAAGGTAGTCGCTGCTGTAGACGCCGTTATAGCTACTACTTTTAGTAGTATATTGTTTAACTTTATTAATACTGTAACCTTAGTAGTAAATATATAATAAAGCCTTATAGCAGGAACTACGGTAGACTTATTAATGGGCTAGGTATATAGGTAAATAAGAAGTCAATAATATAATAATAACTAGTAGAGTAGTTGCCTAACAGATTAACTCTAATTATATTCTAAGATTTACTATAAGGAGAGAAGAACTATCTAAGTAGGGATTGTGGTCCTTTAAATATACAACCGTACTCCTAAGAAATCCTCCTTATACGTAAAGTACGTCTTATACATAAGGTACGTAAGTTCCTCTTATTCCTCTTATTTAATACATAGCATATTATATAACCTTAGTTACTACTCCTCGTTATATAGTTCTATCGGCTCTATTCTAAACTATGCCTTAATTAACCAACTAGCTGCTTTTGACTCCTCTCCTAGTAGTTATAATATTGTACTTAAAGCGTTCGTAATAAATAGGCGATTAATTTTTTAAGTATCCTTTATATAGGAAAGCTCTATCCCTTATATAGATAAATGATGTATAAATATAGCCCGTGCGCATTAAATAAGAACATAAATACTAGCAGCAACTTAATAGCAGTATTAATTAAATAAATAACTAATATGGTTAGAAATCGTGCAACCAACGATAGGACTTTATTCCGCCTACTTAATACCTTAAACTGTCGCGTTAGATAAAGAAAAGGCCGCTACTTATACCTAAATCACTGCTTTACTTTAAACCTTTACCTATCTACAATAAAAATATATAAAGCTTTTATACCACATTGATTCTAGTAATCTATATTAAATATTTAAGCTGTTTTAGACTAATAAGCTACTAGATAAGCTTGTAGAGTATATTTAAAGCTTTATACAAACCTCGTATTACGGTACTAGCAGAACTTTGCGGTTATATAACTAAAGGACCGTATAAAAGAACCCAACTTTAGCTAGCGCTACTCTTTTTATCCTTTCCTTTTTCTAGCTTTAGATCCTCATTTATGGATAACCCAATTATATAGGCTTACGCGTTTCATTTGCCGTGCTTATACCTTAATTAACTAAGTCGCTAATATTATTTAAAGCTTATACTACTCTTTCTTCCTAAAAAGGAACTTAAATATATTTATAAGACTATAAATAGGATAAGGATATATAATAGGACCTTAAGGATATTATTAGGACTATAAGGATAGGACAGAACCCTAAAAATATAAAAGGAATATAAAAGGTATTAGTATATTAGTAGGGGGGAGTACTTAGACAGTCTCTTTAAGCTTAGCGACGTGTCACGTAATAGGCCACGTGACAGCGCATGGGCTATCGTGTAGATATCTTCTCGGGGCCTTCGAGCCCCTAAGATTCTTCTATATAGAGCATTATATATATTATTTCTATTAGCCTACTTAGCGTCTAATAGGTTATAAGCCCTCTTATAGCTTTAATTAAAAGCTCTATTAGCTACTATTTTATTTTCTAATTAGCTGGTTAATATAAACCTATAAATCCTTAAATTTAGACCTGGGTATAATACAATATAAATTTATAATAAACTGGTGCGGATTAACGCTACGCACGACACAGTTAAACTAATTAATTATATATTATGGCGGATATGGTATTAAAGAAAAAGGAATACTATAGCTCTTTTAGGGCTATTCCTGTATTAAAAGGGGAAGGTAATTACAAAGAATAATATTGTCGAATTATATAACAACTTAAGCTTTAAGACCTTCTACTACTAATATAAGGTATAGCTATAGAGCTACCTTTAGAAACGGATAAGTATAGAGACTGGCGTTATAAACAGATAATAGGACTTAAGATAATTAAGGGCGTAGTATCGGAATTAATTCGCGATTAACTTGCTATATTAGGCAAGCTACGCAACTCTATTAAAGATTTGCTTAATTTAATTTAATTACTATATACTACGTAAAGTCTTATTTATAACTACCAGATATAAAACTAATAGCTTAATCTTAATCGCAAAGACTATATCTTACTTAAAGCCTATATAGAAGCTTTTGTCTTAGGTATAAGGAAATTAAACGCGGCGTTAATACCAATATTAAGGAAGTAGGCGTACGCCTAATTACTTTACGCTATAGAGGAAGAGTTTTTTTATTTAAATAGCTAATTATTAAGAGGTAGCTAGGAGAGTTATAAGAGAGGACAACTTTATTATAATTAAGGAGCTAGTAAGCGACCTTATAGATAAGAGTTATACTTAACTAGCTACCTCTACCGTAATACCCTTAGTTAGTAAAAAGCTACCTAAAGATAATTAACTAAAACCTAATATAGAAGGCTTAATATTATTAAGGAAGACTAAGTTTTGCGTATATTATAAGAATAAATATCCTTATATAGTGGTGTGATTTGGCCTCCTAGATTTAATATCTAGATTAGGCATAGCTTTAGGAGAGTTTAGGCCTTCTATAGTTATATAGATCGGTTTAAAGCCCTAGAGTTTTTAACAACTTAGGCGACACTAATAGATATATAATTTTCCTTTAATACACTCTTTTCTTTCTCTTCTTACTTGTCACAGTACGTGCGGACTGTCAAGGTACGATGTACGAGGTGACTGTGTATGATTGACAAACGATGTCGTGTGAGGATCTATGTAGGAGGTGAGGTGGTATATATACACGTCGCTCAGGGGTTAGGTCCGTGCTCATGCATACGCGTACACGAGCCATAACAACGCGTCAGGTCAGTGCCGTGACATTACTGCTTAATTTTAACTAATTATAACCGACCGACAGACCGACAGACTAATAGCCTAATAGCACTATTGACTTTCCATCTAAGAGACACCGTACCCTCCTATATATTTTATGGCATTCTATATAGGGATAATAGCAAGCTCTTTAAATTAGAAGTCTGGTGCTCTATATATAGAAGACATATAGGAACGATTTAGAACTGCGATAGAATAACTAAGATAAAGAAGTATGGGCATATTAGCGACTGGTGCGTAGCTACCGCTATAAAGAATAAACCGACAATACTTGGGGGTCGCCGAAAGCTGAGCGTGGTCACCGATGGAGCTACCGGAAAAAGGTCGGCGGTACCCAACTTTTACCCATACAGAATGCGCATTGGTAGCCACAATTTACCTTAGCGACTGCATGCACTAAATATGCAGTGCATATACTAAGCATATGCACGTACTAGTATAAACTAAACAAGAATATATCGCGGTAGTTAAACGGCTTATTAAAGGGAGTATATACTATAGTGCCGCCTACCTATAGAATAGTAGGTATATACGCTGCATATACTAAGTATATGCTATAGTATAGCCTACCTTATAGAATAGTAAGTGTATATACCATATATTCTGCATATGCTAAGCATATACTATAGTATTGCCTACCTATAGAATAGTAGGTATATACGCTGCATATGCTAAGTATATGCTATAGCATAGCCTACCTTATAGAATAGTAAGTATATATATAACATGTCCTGCCTTACATTACTATATAGCTAAAAAGATAGCAGTTATCGCGAATATATTATAACTGCGGTAGGATCTAATATATATACTCTTATAATATACTTATTATTTTATAAGATAGGTTATACTATTATATATACTTACTATTCTATAGGTAGGCTATACTATAGTATATATACTTACCATTCTATAAGTAGGCTATATTATAGTATATGCTTAGCATATGCAGCGTATATACTTACTATTTTATAGGTAGGTTATACTATTGTATATGCTTAGCATATGTAGCATATACAGCATATATATTTACTATTCTATAAAGTAGGCTATGCTATAGTATATGCTTAGCATATGCAGTGTATATACTTACTATTCTATAGATAGGTTATACTATAGTATATGCTTAGCATATGCAGTATATACAGTATATATACTTACTATTCTATAAGGTAGGCTATACTATAGCATATACTTAGCATATGCAGCGTATATACCTACTATTCTATAGGTAGGCAACACTATAGTATATGCTTAGCATATGCTAAGCATATACATCTTAAATATTATATAATATTATTTATTTGCTAATTCTAAAATAATTAATTTTTGGTATATGCGCTGTATATGCATAAAGCTCGGCGTAGTCCGAAGCTGATCGTGGTCCAAAAGCTGGTTTGCAAGTTCGGACCACGTTAAACTTTTAGACCACGCCGAGTTTTTTGCGGACCACGCCGAGCTGTGACCCCCAATACTTGCTAAGCTCTTTATGCGGGAATAGTGGTTAGCAAGTAGCGATAAGAAGGTAGGTACGTAGTATAGTAAGATAAAGGATAAAAGGAAGGACTATGGTATACTAGGAACGGTAAAGAAAAGTCTTTTATATTTTATTTACTATATTAATAATAGTCTATACTATTATTTTCGCATTTATTAGAGCTACCTTTAAATTTATAATAATAGCGACAGTACCAGTAAAGGGATTATTAGGAATGTTAGGCCCATTTTATAATAACGGTAAGGGCGCTAGAAAGGGAGAGAAAAGTAAGTAGCCTATTAAACTGCGAAGCTTTCCTAAACTAGGGTATGCGATACTAACCTTAACTCCCGTAATATTAGGGACTAACAACCCTTAATAAATAGAGGATAAGGGTTATAAAGTCCACCTACCTGTTCCTAGAGAAACTATAGGTCTGCTACCTTTTACTAGACCACTAATAGAACGATATAAGGTGTATATTATGGCCTAGCCTATACCAGCTTTAGAAACCCTTAAAACCCCTTACTCTATAGGATAAAACATATTGCAATTTATTAAATAGTATAAGCGGCTATATATCCGGCACTATGTTATAGATAATAAAAAGTATTAAGGACTTTTAGAGTATTATAACTATTAGATAGGGATATAGATATAAAGTCTACCTAAGTTTACTATTAGTAACTAGATGGAACTTATAGAAAAGCTTAGAATAAACTATTAAGGAAATAACTACTTTTAATAAGTTAAAATGGTAGAATTCTTAAAAGCCTATATGCTATAGTACAGGAATAATCTACCTAGTAGTATACGCGAATACTATAGGCAGTTTATATTAATCTCCTAAAGGGTTACTAAAGCTAGTAATTTAGAAAACCGCGAATAAGGGTACTAGTTTATAAGAGGACTTTTATTTAAATACTAAAGATATATAATAACTAAAATAGGAGCCAACCCTAATAGGCGAGAGTCTTTTAACTTCTACCTGCTAAAGAGAGCTATAGAAGATAGGCTTAATTTGCATAAAGGCGCTAATTAGTTATTATTAATAAATCTTAAGGAACAAGGCCTTTATTAGCTAGTTAGATAATTCCGTAATTAGCAACCAGCTATAATAAACTAAAGAGATACTACCCTTTAACCGCCTGTAGTTTCTTAGCTAAGTAAGTTAGTAAATACCTATTAAACGGCTTAGGAAATATACCTTAAACTAGAGAAACTTACTATTACGGCTTAAATAAATACCTCTGAACCGAAGCTTAAACGAATGCTATATTACGAAGATACTAAGCTAAGGAGAAGGAAAAGGGGTCGCTAGGACCAATGTAAACAAATATGTATAGCAAGCCGCCAAGGCGCTAGCTTTAGGCGAGCCAATTATAGGTTAGTAGGATTTGGTAGGTAATGTGCAATAGCGCCGTTATATTACCCCCCTTTTTAAAAGAAAGCCTACCCTTAGGCTTAGTTAGAAATAAGATAGTACTAGGCTTCTAAAATATAAGATTATAAAATATAAGATAAAGAAAGAAAGAAGATATAAGCGCGTTCGGACTAAGTACTAAGAGGTAACTATAGGTTAAGTAAAAGCGCTAGGCTAGGGAGAGTAGCCGTTAAAAGTCTTAGTAAGGATCTAACTAATTAGACAACTTTAACCGGCGGTCAAAGTTCCTAGATATTTAAACTTTTATAATACTAGCAGAAAACGGCAAAATCTGGTAGAATTTGGCAGATAGCTATATTAGGGCTTTAGGGCGTTCTTGTCCCTATACTCCTCCGGTAACTTATTATCTTTATTATACTAGCATTTTATCTACTTATTTAAGTACTTTAGGGGTTTAAATATGTTAGGGTATTAGTTATAGAACTCTTTAAGCTTCTAGGGGCAGCCTATAAAGTTTTATATAGGGTATTAAGTTAGGTCCGGGTTATAGCCCTTCTATTAAACACGGTATTTTAATATTCCCCATACTATCTTATAGGCCAGTATTTTATTAACTTCCTATTCATTATTACCGCTTACTTAAATTAGTAAGAGAGGCTCGTTCTTTTATCTAGACAATAGGTCATTTATAGCTTTCTATAACTTATTTAGCGAGAAAATAGAGTACACCTTAATTAAATCTGGGAGCTTTACCTTATACAAGTTGCCTAACTTCTTAAGAACCTTATATAGTCCTGCTATCTAGTAGTCTAACTTATAGCTAGGTTATTCGGTCTTTTAATTCTTTATTATAACCTAGACTATATTACTAGGGGTAAAGTTAGGCTCTTAACGGTGTTTATTTGCCTACTGTTTTATTAACCTTTAGGCTTTTCCTAGGTTCTTATAGGCTACTATTTAAGCTTCCTCTAAGCGTTTAATGTACTGTTGGGCCTTACTATAGGATAGCTTCTCTTATATAGTCTAGGGTTCTTCTAGCTTTTTTTAATTAAAGCTTATATGGGGTAAGTATTCTATTTCTAGCTAAATTGGGGTAAATCCTGTAAAGTTATAGGGTAGAGTCGCTTAGGCGTAGTCTATTAAAGGTAGCAGTTTAAACTAGTTATTTTAGAAGTAGTTAATAAAGGGCCTAAGCCTCTAGTCTAGGTACTAATTTATAATCTCCGTCTAGCCGTTTATTTGGGGGTGGTAAGCTATAGAAAGCTTTAGCTTAATATCTAAGATTTAGGTAAACTTATTCTAGAAGGCCAATATAAACTATAGCTTATAATTAGACACGATAGTATTTAGTAGTCTATAAATTTGGTAAACGTAGTAGATATATAGCTGGGCTGCTTTTTTAGCATTAATGTTCTTATAATAGGGAAGGGAGAACAGGCGTTTACTAAAGCGGTCGACTATAACTATAACTATATTATATCCGTTACGGTCTATAAGTAGCTTATAAAAGTCTATAGAGATATACTACTAAGGGCGCTCTAGTATTAGGAGTGGCTTAAGTAGTCCTAGGGTTTTATCCTATAGGGTTATAGCTCTCTAGTAGTCTTTACAGTTCTGTATATATTAGTTAATATCCACAACTATTCTTAGCTAGTAGTAGCGGTAATTAATGATTTTACGTGTCTTATTCTTGCTAGGGTATGCTATAAAAACTTAGTAATAAGCTTTACGGATTAGTTTAGTCCGTAGGTTATTAACGTTAGGGACTATAAGCCGCTCCTAGTATAGGAGCAATCCTTCCTCCGTTTTAAAATTGGGGTTTCCTTTTACAGCTTAGTCGCGGAGGGCCTTTAGGGCGTTAGCTATGCGGTTTACAGTTAAAAGGCGGTTAATTAGCCCTATTAGTTTATTTAAGAACTCCTTTATTAGTACTAGCTAGTTTTACTAGGAGTCTAGCTTCCTAAAAATCCGTGGGTTAAGCTGTTTAGGGTAGAGGAGGGCGCGCGTCTAGTATAGGGTCTTTAGCTTATCCTAGGGTCCTATATTTTATTCTCTTTAGGTTAAGGCATTAGCCTTAAAGTTTTACTTACTAGAATAATATATAATTATAAAGAAGAATTATAAGAGTATTTCGGCCTACTAGGCTTACTGTTTAGTAAGCTGCTTTATAGTTATAAAGTACTCTAGGGCTTTATAATCTATATATATCTTAATCCTAGAGTTTATACCTTTTAGCTCTACGTGCTATTAAGATAATAATTAAATAATAGCTAGTATTTCTTTGTCGTGTACTTTATAGTTATACTTAGCTAGGTTTATTATTTTTAAGAAGAAGGTAATAGGATACTATTTACCGTCCAGATATAGCTGTAATAGAATTCCCGCTATAACTCTATTAGAAGCGTCCATTTCTAGCATTAATTTAAGGTCTAGGTTATAGTAATAAAGGATTAAGAAAGAGATAAGCCGATCTTTTATCTCTTTAAAGGCCTTTATATAGTTATTATTAAAGATAAAAGGCGTGTCCTTCCTAGTTAGTTAAATAAGAGGTTTTGCTATAATTCTATAATTATAGATAAACTAGTGGTAGAAGTTATAAAAGCTAAGGAAAAACTGGATCCCTTTTACTATATAAGGGGGCTTTTAGTTATAGATTGCCTCTACCTTCTTAAAGTTAACCGTAATTCCTTCTATAGTTACAATAAACCTAAGGTACTTTATACGTTTTACCCCAAACTTATATTTCTTAATATTAACTTATAAGCCCGCGTTCCGTAGTCTCTTTAGGATCTTCTTAATATAAACTTAATACTTAAGTTCGTCATCTAAGTATATAAGAATATCGTCTAGGTATACTATACAGAATTCGTCTAGGTAATTAAAAAGAATATTATTTATATACCTTTAGTACGTAGCTAGTCCGTTTATTAGTCTAAAGGGAAGAACTTTATATTTATAAGAGCTACAATAGGTATAGAATATAGTTAAATCTTTAAATACAGGGTTTATCCTAATTTAGTAGAAAGCTTAATAGATAACGTACTTTATAAGCGAGTCGCGTATATAAGGGAGTCGCGCACTGCAAAACCCCACCAAAATCGCGATTTTTTGACCCTAGTAAAATCAACCAATTCTTAATAATAATTAATGCAAATTTAATAGCGGCCTATCAATGTAATAANTAACTTATATTAGAAGTATTNGAAATCTTATATAAGCGGAAGTAGNTTAAATANNAAA